>NC_072779.1:2387771-2412771 GCF_022539595.1 Amphiprion ocellaris
TGACGTTTTTGTCACATTTTGGACCACATATGAAATTATGACATTTTTGTCACATTTTGGACAACATACTAAAATATGATGTTTTTGCGACATTTTGGACCACATACTAAACTGTGACATTTTTGTCACATTTTGGACCACATACTAAACTATGACATTTTCGTCACATTTTGGACCACATACTAAACGATGACATTTTATAGAAAGTAAGACGGGAAAGCAGGGAAGACCTGCAGTAAAGAGCCGGAATCGAACCTGCGTCTCGGACACAGTCCTGTTTACGAGTCCCCCTCTCAACCAGTTGAGCTACTTGGGCACCTTCTTTCTTCCCGTTGGACGACATACTAAACTATGACGTTTTCGTCACATTTTGGACCACATACTAAACTATGACATTTTATAGAGTGAGACAAGAAAGCAGGGAAGACCTGCAGTAAAAGGCAATGAGCTGGAATCGAACCTGCGTCTCTGACGCAGTTCTGTTTATGGGTTGCCCTCTTAACCAGCTGAGCTACATGAGCTATGACATGTTTCTGGCTTTTTTGACGACATACTAAACACCAAGAAAAGCACTCAGAGAGCGCAGTACGCCAAGGCTGCTCAGTTGACGTATCATTTCCAACGGATGAAATATTTAATAAAAAAATGACCTTGTGCTGAGTAGAGGCATGTGTTATGCATGTGCATGTTATGTATAAATACCGATTTGCGTCTAAATTACTTTTATCAAGGTCTGTTGATCAGTTCATTTTCGCAAGCCTTTGTTTTGCTAGTGTTAAAGTAACTGTTGCTTTCATGCTTTTATTTTGAAGGCATATTTTTAATGTTATGGGCTTTTATTTTGTCACCATTCCAGCGGCACAGGAAGTGTTTCTTAAAGAAGCGGTATCTTGACATGAAGACGCTGCCGAAAAGTCCGAAAATTCACATAAAGATGAAAGAAAATGGTTCCATGCTGTTGCTGTCTAGCAAAGGATGTGTCTGAACTTAGAAGCAGCTGGAATGGAGACAAGCTCTGATGGTGTTTCCTGAAGAAAGGAGTGAAGGACAGAAAGGTGGATTTGTGTTCAAAATAAGGCTGACGGCTGAACGTAAATAAAGGCTTTGTGAAACATCAGGAGCTTCACCATTGTCTGGCTGGGGTTTGCTACATACGTGACCTAAATATGTAGCGGGACTCAGAAACACGCCACAGTTTAATCAATTATAGCTTGTATCATTTCTAACTGATAAATCACAGTCATTTGGTATTAAGATCGCAATCATGTGATCGTAAGCAGGTAACTGACACAGTGTTCACTTCTTGTCATGGTTACAGCGACGCCGTGCCGGCAGCTATATCTCGCAATGGGAAATCCTTAACAAAGCTGTGGATCCAGACTATAAGCCGCATCACTGTGAAAATCTAATGAGGTGGTCCTTGTGTCATTTCTGACTTGCCCTGAAAATTTCATCCAAATGGGTCCATTTTTGAGTAATGTTTCACACGGATAGACAGACAGATTCACAGACAAATGTACACCGATCGTCACATAACTCCGCCGTTCCTTGGTGGACTAACTATAGCGCTGCGTGACGACGTATTCATCCACTCCGCTCACCAGCTAGTTCCACTGAACCAGTTCCGATGTAATGATGAAACGCCGTACGTTAAACCGAGTACTGACTCGTACCCAGTTTCGACGTAACGCTGTAAGTCGAGGACGTCGTAAACCGAGGACCTCAGTTCATGTCTAGTTGGAATGAGTTTTCTCCAGTTGGGTTTAGGTTCAGCTAGTACCATGAATGTCCTGACACATACCAGCTGAACCCACCGGACCTGAGCCCAAATGATTTCAGGTTCAGTCGGTACATGTTAGGTCCGGGTCCAGTCGATTAAAGTATTGACTGAACTGCACAGACTGAATGTGATACATAGTGACTGAACCTGAACCCAAATTTAAAATCTCTCATACGTACGGAACTTGGCACATTTAAATGCTGGGTTCAGGTCCAGTTAGTCTGGTTCAGACCCACACATTTATTGACTGAACCTGACCAAACACGTACCGACATTTAGGTTCGCTCAATAAATATACTGACACCTACTGACTGAACATGAAACTGACCGCTTAATTCTGAATCTGAATTCTGGACCCAAACCCAGCACCTTGACTCAATACATGTCAAGAGGTTCTGTCGGTATGTCGGTTAAGGTCTAGTTGTTATGTTGAAGGTTCAGTCTTTAAATGTTCTGACTGGACCTGAAACCAATCCAACCTGACACTGAACTGACCGGTTCACTCTACTCGGGTCGGGTTCAGGTTCTGTTGGTACCTGACAGGTTCTGCCGGCAAACATCTGCTTCATTGTCTCTGCTATATGATTTCACTCACTTCTCCTGCAGGTCCAGTAGACTCTGCTCAGCCCTCTGTAGACCCTCCAGGTCCTTCATCAGCTTCCCCAGGTCGTCTCTGGACTTCCGGGTCTGGACGTAGGCGAACCAGCAGCCACCCAGCGCCATGAGGATGGACATGGCCAGAACCAGGTCCTTCCAGCGGTTCTGTCGTGCTGCTCACACAATGTAGACAATATATTTAAAAAAACAACTTCCAGTTTCTGACTTTATCTCACTAATAAATGAATGAAGGAATCTGAGTGACTGGTTTTCAGTTTTCTTGACAACTGTCCATCCGACCAACCTCAAACTTGGGGGATGGATCTCTGGTGACCACAGGAAGTGCTGTGTTGAGTCTGAAGTTGTTTGGATGTGCAGTGGCTATATTCTGAGGACTTTTTATGGTGAAATATGAGGGCAGATAACTACCCAGTTCACTAACAGCAGTTTTAATTGAGCTCTACCATGTATAGCCTCAGAGGCGTTATTAATACTCAAATGACATATCAGGAATGTGTCTAGATATAGATGTATAAACACTCACCAGCCACTTTATTAGGGGCAACTGTTCAACTGCTCGTTAAATATCTAATCAGCCAATCACATGGCATCAACTCTGCATTTAGGCACGCAGACGTGGTCAAGACGACCTGCTGGAGTTCAAGGCGAACATCAAAATGAGGAAGTAAAGTGATTTAAGTGACTTTGAACGTAGCCTGCTTGTTGGTGCCAGACAGACTGGTCTGAGTATTTCGGAAACTGTTGACTTATCGGATTTTCACACAAACATCTGAAGGTTTTACAGAAATGGTCCAAAAAAGAAGGAATATCCAGTTGAGGCGCAGTTCTCTAGAAGAAAACCCCTTGTTGATGCCAGAAGTCAGAGGAGAACAACCAGACTTACAGTACCTCAAATAACCAACCAAATTATGCAAGAGATCATCTCTGGACACACAACATGTCCAAACTTGAAGCAGATCCAGCAGCAGAAGACACCAGGTGTCACTGATGAAACTGAGGCTACAATTCACCAAAACTGGACAACAGAATATTAAAAAAAAAGGGGAACGCTGCCTGGACTTGATTTCTGCTGCGACATTCAGATGATCAGAATGAAACAGAATGAAAACATGGATCCATCCTGCCTTGTATCAACGGTTCACACTGCTGCTGGTGTAATGATGTGGAGGATATTTTCTGGTCACACTTTGCCCTCTTTAAAACCAACTGAGCATCATTTAAACTCCACAGTCTAAGTATTGCTGCTGAACATATCCATCCCTTTAGGACCACAGTGGACCATCTTCTGAAGCTACTTCCAGCAGGAAAACGCTTCAAAGCTCAGACCATCTCTAACTGGTTTCTTGAATGTGACAATGAAGCAAATAGCACACCTTTTGCTAGAGATACCTTCTAGTGTCACTCCTTCACTTCATTTCCCATAATTATCCACAATTTTTTGATCTTTTGTTCTGTTACTGTCTGCCAGATCCCCCCCATTACCTTTTATTGTTACACCTTTGGTCTTTGCATCCGTCTACCCAGACTCCTTGATTCAACCACCTTTTGTTTTTTGTTCTTTTACCCACTGTCACTGATTGGCAACCACATCAATGACTATTCACCTTTGTAGTTACATACAGCTCCTTCCCTACTCTCTGATCATTCCTATAAAATATGGACACAAATGTTCTTGGTTGGTTTACCTTCACAGACTCATGCTCTGTGTTGGTGAGCCCACCATATGCCGGAAAACCAATAAACACCCAACTACAGCAAACTTCGAAGGACAGAGTGAAATTTCTACAACAATAACCATGAGTTCACTGGACTCCAATAACCTCCACAGTCACCAGTAGAGCAGCTTTGGGATGTGATGAGATTAGCATCATGGATGTGCAGCTGACAAAACTGCACCAACTGTGTGATGCTACCATGTCAATACGGACCAATAAATGTTTCTTGAATCTATGACATGAAGAATTAAGGCAGTTCTGAAGGCAAAAGGCGTCCAACCTGGTACCAGCAAGATGTAGCAAATGAGGTAACCGTTAACTGTATTTGCATCATGTATTATGTGAAATCACAACTACAGCAGTACACCTGGTGTATCCGTCTACCAGTACTGATGCTAACATGACGGCTACAGACATGAGCCGCTGACCTGGTGGCGGTCCGAACAGAACGATGTCAAGGGCTTTGAGCTGCAGCTTCTGGCCGTGACTTCGGTCTGAGATCTTCAGCACGTACATGGTGAGTGTCGTGTTCTTCACCGCCAGCCTGCAGGGAAGAGGAGGAGGAACGTTGGTGATTTTAACCTGCAAACATCGGCGTGGTGCGTTCAGGGACAGTGTTCAGTGTGAGAACATCAGATAATGAGCCTGTTTTCAGGGTCTCTGAGTCGCTGATGTTTAATAAAGGAGCACTGACCCCGGAGTCACGTGACCCTGGAGTCACATGACCCTGGAGTCACATGACCCCGGAGTCACATGACCCCGGAGTCACATGGTTGTGTTGACTTAAAGAAAATGATAAAAATAGATGAGTGAGCAGAGAACAGTGAGGAGTTAAACGAATGAACTGAGTTTAACTGACGGCTGCTGTTTACAACAAAAATCTCAACCTCAGAGCCACGACTGCTTCCTTCTGTCCATTTATCCTTCATTTTTCACTCTGTCCTTTTTACCCTTCTTTCTTTCCTGTCCTCCGTCTATCCCTCTTTCTTTTCCTTCCTCTCATTACTTCTGCAGTCATTTGCTTCCTTCCTTCCTTTTATTCTATTCCTTCCTTCTTCCTAGCTTTCCTGTTTTCTTTCCTTCTTTATTTCTTTCCTTCCTTCCTTTTATCCATCCTTCTATTCTTCTTGTATTCTTTCTATCCTTCTTTTCTTTCCTACCCTATCTAGCCTTCCTTATATTCTTTCTTCTGTCCTTTATTTCCTTCTTTTTATCCTTCTATCTTTTCTTTTTTGTCTCCTTTCTTCTGCAGTTATTTCCTTCCTTCCTTTCATTCCTTCCATCTTTCATTTGATCCTTTCTTCTTTACATCTTTAACTCCTTTTAGACTCTTTTTTCTCTTTAATCCTAACCTACTGTCTTTTCTTTTCTTCCTTCTATCCTTCAAGTCTTTTGTCTTCCTGACTTTTTTTGACTTGTCTCTGTTTTCCACTTTATCTTTCATTTCCTTTCTTTCTTTCCATCACAGCCCTCTGCAGCAGATGACTCCTAATAACTTCTACTTCCTCTGTGGTTTGAAGTCGTCTGTTTGGATTCATTTCCTGACGACGTCTTTATCTGTGATGTCCATCAGAACAAACCTTCAGAACTCCTCAGAGAACAGCTCAGTTCAGATGTCCACTGAGAATCTGTCCGTTTCAAAGTGGATTCCTTCATGATAAACTTCAAACAGTTCTGCTGCTTTCAACAATGAGCTCCATTAATCTGTTCAAAGTGTTTTATTGTTGGATGTTCTCTGCAGGTTAGCGGCTCCATTCTTGTGCTGTATTTATGGATCACTGTGTAGCTGTTTGTTAATTACAAAGTTGTAAATAAAGTTTTTCCTGTTACCTGGGCAGGGCCTTGCCATTGATCTGGTGTTTCCGGAAAGTTTCTGTGTACTGAGGAAGCTCAACACTGATGGCCAGCCAGTCCTCCACCTGCTGCAGCGTCCAGTTATACACTGAAAACACACACAGGCAGCACACCTGAGCCAGGTGAACACACCGTACACAGGGACAGAAACACACCTGAGCCAGATGGCTGCATCACAAAACAAGTCTGACTCATCTGGGCTTTCTCTGTGAATCGGCTCGACAAAAACTAAAACCCAGTCAGAGATAATAGAAGGTAGTTTTTAATTTTCTTTGTAAACTTTCTGCTTCAAACTATGTTCACATAAAAGGAGGCGTTTGATGCGTCATGCGATTCTTTAATCATGTTCAGCTGCTTCAGTCAACAGGTTGTTTTAACGGAGAACAATGAAGAACATAAAAATAACATTAAAAAAGTGCCAGAGGGGAACTCTGGTAGTAAACTGTTAACCCTCCTGTTGTCCTCATTTACTGACACCAAAAAATACTGTTTCCTTGTCTGAAAGAATTCCAAAAAATCTGCAAAAAAATTCCCCAAATTTCAGAAAATTTGCAAAACCTTCAGGAAGGAAATTACAATAATTCATTAAAGTTTCCCTTAAAAGTTAAATTTTTAAAAAATCCCCCAATTTTGGCAAGAAAATTCTTGTAAATATTTTCAAAAAGTGAGTAAAAATCTTCCCCAAAAAAATCCTAAAAATATCTAAAGTGATTACATATATATCAGTAAAACTTCTAATATTTTCTTTAAGAACATTCACAAAAAATTCTACCAAAATCCAAGTGATTCCATATGTGTGTGTGTGTGTGTGTGTGTGCGTGTGTGTGCGTGTGTGTGTGAGAAATTCACTGGATTTTGGTTGATTTTTTTGATTTTTTTTAACATTTCTTTTTTTCCACCAAAAAATGTTCAAAAATTTCCCAAAAATGTGGAAGTCTTCACTGTGAAATTATATATTTTTCCACATTCTCAAACCTTAAAACAGGTCAATTTGACCCGCAGGACGACACGAGGGTTAAAAATTTCCCTTAAAATTTTTATTTTCAAAAAGTCCCCCAAATTTGGCAAGAAAATTCATGTAAATACTTTCAGAAAAATTAGCAAAAATCTTCCAAAAAATCCTAAAAATATCTAAAGTGATAACATATATATCAGTAAAACTTCTATTTTCTTTAAGAACATTCACAAAAAATTCTACCAAAATCCAGCAAAATTCGCTGGATTTTGGTTGATTTTTTTGTGAATGTTCTTAAAGAAATATATTTTAACATTTTTTTTTCCACCAAAAAGTGTTCAAAGATATCCCAAAAAATGTTGAAAATGTGGACATCAGAAGTTTCACTGTGAAATTTTAATTTTTTTTTTCCCCACATTTTCAAACTTTAAAATGGGTCAATTTTGACCCACAGGACGACACGAGAGTTAATCAGGTGTTGATGCAGCTGATTATTTCTTACAGCTGCTCATTAAAGCTGATAAACTTCATATTTAAACATGATACTGTATTGAAGTGTGTTTAGGTCTGATACTGTCCCATAATGCAGGATAAAACTACATTTTTTTGCCAAATCAAAGTGAAATTAATGTTATTTATTGAATATTCTCTGTATATGAATAAATACCAGTAGAATAATAAATGTTCTAATCTGTGTTCTATCAGCTGCAGTACCAGCAGTTTAAACAAACCAAACAGAGAAACATATTCATGCGATTTCTGCATCACCAGCAGTCCAGTTCCCATGGCAATGAGATGCATACAGTGTGCGATACCTTAACTACACAACTTCATTCAGTAGTTTCAGTAACATAGAGCTCAACAGGTTTACAGATAAAACATTTTCCCTCAACTCATAATCTGTACCACTTATAAAGAATCATCAGGAAACTACTTGGTTCAAAGGAAACGCTTCTAAAAACTGATTTAAATCTCAACTCTCAACAGAACCAGCCCCGCAGCACCAGTTACCATGGAGATCCAGCTATGCAGGACCAGTTACCATGGAGATCCAGCTATGCAGCACCAGTTACCATGGAGATCTAGCTATGCAGCACCAGTTACCATGGAGATCTAGCTACGCAGCATCAGTTACCATGGAGATCTAGCTCAGCAGCATCAGTTACCATGGAGATCTAGCTACGCAGCATCAGTTACCATGGAGATCTAGCTCAGCAGCATCAGTTACCATGGAGATCTAGCTACACAGCATCAGTTGCAATGGAGATTAGCAGGCTCAAGGCGATTCCACAAGCACCTACTCGGCAGGGTGCGGCTCACCACTCTTGTATTTGACTCGGCTCGTCTCGGTTTAGTTGTTTTTCCATATAGCCTCATCGTGGGTGGAGTCGTCATAGCGCAGCGAGCCGAAAGTCCCTTAACGTCATTTGTGTGCGACACAAACGCAACATAGTGGAGACGATGGTTCACCTGCTGCTCGGTCTGTGGCTTTCTGTCAGATTCAAAGTAATAGAAGAGTCAGAGAAAGCTGAGAGCAGCGAGTCGGAACACTCAGGAGACACACAGGAGAGTTTGGGAGGCGATGCAGCAGTATCAAGCTGAAGACAAGAGGATATGAACTAGACGACATATGAGGGTAAGCTAATGCTAGTTCGCTAGCTATCGTGTATCAGTCCTGTGAACGACCCTGTAATGGCTGCAGTTTATCGCTATTAGGTATTAAAACATGTATGCTGTGTATGTGTTTCAGGTGGCTCTCTTGTGAGACTTCATGGGATTCACCTGAAGCAGCAGCACATGAGCCTGCAGTGGCACAAGGTGTAGAGGAGGAGGACAGAGATGTACAGGATGCACTGATGCACTACGTCTCATGCAAAAGTTAGAAGTTATTCTTCTCGTTATACTTCTGTTTTTCTGTCCCCGGACTGCTATTGTTTTCTTTAATGCAATTCTGACAAACTTTTGTACCTTTTGCAGATGTGTCTGTGCTATTGTTTTATTTGTGAAGGTTAGCAAGATTTCATGACAAATTAAACACCAAAACATTAAAACAGCTGTTTTAAGAATATTCCAGTTTGATAAATCAGTATTGCTTTGGTGTAATTCAGTCAACGGAATTATGAACCATAAAGGAGTTTGTGTTAAAACATGTTAAATCCCATTAAACATAAATGCATTATTAGGGAATACAGAATTGTTTGGTTCAGACTGTTGACTCTTTTCCTACCAGTGTCTTAACAGACAAAATGAAAAGTTATGATGCAATCACATAAGTCACAAAATAGTTTATTAGTCAGCAGCAAAATCAGAACTATTTACAATGTGCAAAGTACAAACTGTGGTGGGCCTGTCCTACAGTGGAGGGCTAAAAGTAAAACTATATACAACTAAATCTCAAGTCTCTGGGAGGTGGACTCTGGCTGCCCACTGCCTGCACCAGCTGCCCCAGTACACCCAGCACTGCCTGCACCAGCTGCCCCAGTACACCCAGCACTGCCTGCACCAGCTGCCCCAGTACACCCAGGAATGACTGGTTGAAGGCAGCATTCTGGACCATCTCCTCCCGCTGTAAGGCCGCTTCATTCTCTCTCGCCTCGCTGAGGAGCAACCAGATGTTCTCATCATGCTGGGCATGGTTCCGCTCCTTCTCGGCCTGCATCTCCACAAGGACGCTTGGAAGGTCCAATTTTCTGTTGCACCTTTTCCTCTTGCCTAGACCAAAGACAGAAAAGTGATCAGAATCAGCTTTAGTAAGTACACAACATGCAAGGAATTTGGTTTTGGCTGTTGGTGTCACACTAGGAATATGGAAGAGAATAATAAAAAAATAAAGAAACTATAGAAAGAGGAACAGGAAGAAAAATGAAATAGCAAAATTAAATTAAACAATATATACAGAAATTTACAGCTAGACTGGAATAAACACATTAGCAAAATGATAGTTGCTATAAACAGTAGTGCAAAAAGCAGAGAATGCTGTTCATGGTGAAAAAAAATGCTGTACATGTCCATTGGAATAGTGACTATTGTACAGGTGTTTAGGAATGGCTCAGCTGTTTATTACAGTGATGGTAGTGGGGAAGAAACTGTTTTTGTGTCTGGAGGTTTCTGTGTACAGGGATCTGTAGCGCCTGCCAGAGGGGAGGGGGGGAGACAGTTTAATGTCCAGGGTGAGTGGGGTCTCTGATGATGTTTTCTGCAGTCCATACTATAGGCTGTAGTCTGTTTCTGTCCTGCTGTGTGGCTGATCCAGAGGTGCACAGGACAGATTGGATGACTGCAGTGTAGAACTGGATCAACAGCTCCTGTGGTAGGCCATCTCCTCAGCTGTCATAGGAAATATGTCCTCTGTTGAGCGTTCTTCAGGATGGAATGGATGTTCTTCTCCTACTGCAGGTCCTGAGAGATTGTAGTCCCCAGGAGCTTGAAGGACTCCACAGCTATGATGTGATGTGTTTAGCCACCCGTCTATTGATTTTCAATCATGATCATGTCTTTGACTGTTTTACTTTAATAAATTTTTGGCACTCTTTACTTTAACTGAAGCACAAATAGTATCTCCTCCACCACAACTAAAAACAACATGGTGTGAACTTCATTTCATCTTGTGCACATTTTGCAGTTCCTAAGAACAGCTGTGTTTTCTTATTTCTATGTATATTTTCATTCAGTTTCACAGTTACCTAGTGACTATAAGAAGGATGGTTGCAATACTACATTGCACGACAAAGTAAATTAATTAGAGTGACTTGCTTGTTAAGTAGATGGAGAAAAAAAATGCAGCTGCATGTGTTCTGTTTATGTGTCACTGTAGCTACATGTAGCTTTCATCAGGCGTTCCTGAGCTGGCTGCTGCACCGTTTGCATTTACACCTGCCTGAATTCTTGGTCGTTGGTCTCACTGTTCTGATCATGCTTGCAGGCATTTACACCTGTAGTAATAATAATAATGCGAAAATCAACCATGGTCTCTGTTTACCGTGTCTTACCGGTAATAAGACGTTGCTGTTACGTACTGGAAGTTGATGTTGACAGGGTCGGTGTCCGAGTTGGTACTGGTCCTGAAGCTGGTGCTGGAGAGGAGCCGCTGCTGGTGCTGGAGAGGAGGCAGGGGAGCTGGGGGCTGCATGACGGAGGTGGAGGGGGCTTCGCATGTGGAAAGGGATTCTTGAACAGAAATAAACATTCACCCTAAGTACACGAAAAATACGACAGTGTAACTTGTGAAAAAAATAAACCTTTAAGACCACTAGCTTAGTTCGTCATGCAGACTGATGTATTAGCTTCTGAGAGCTAAACGTTAGAAACAGCAGCACGAAATACAAGCAGAGCACGGAGCTAGCGCTGATTGCTAACTAGCTAGCTCTGATGGCTAACTAGCTAGCGCCGATTGCTAACTAGCTAGCTTATTGTCTGCTACAGGAGACAACAACGTTACTTTCTAAATATACTTGTTTGCTTAAAAGAAGCTTGCCACCAATGGGATAAATGATGTATAAGTTTCTTGAAGTCACAAAACACTCACCATTCTTGAATGTCTCCAATAATGCAGCAGCTGAGTCTCCCTCCTGTTGCTGGCGGTGCGGTGCCAGTAAATAGCTTCCATTAAACCTCTTCCAACACCTCCTGGTTGACCCACGCCGGCCGTTGTGGTCCTTGGTGGACCAATAGTCATTTTTGAGCTTTTTCAGCTTCTCCCTAAGCTGCTTCTGTCCTCTTTATATACAGTCTACTGTATATGTGAGCGGCCATCCGCTCAGAGACCTCCTGATAAACTTTTCTCCGTCCAGCTCCCCTTTAGTTTTTTTTAAATGCCGGTTTTGTTTTCGTGCTGGAGTCGCTCTCGTGTGTCGTCACTCCCTGTCCAATCAGTGGGCTGCACTAGGTTGCACTATGTAGCCGTCACATCTCGGCTCACTTCATCTCGCTTGGAACCTCAGCTGAGAAGGTACGGAAAATCGTGCCTGATGCCATGCACTAATCCATATGGAAA
Organism: Amphiprion ocellaris; assembly: GCF_022539595.1. NCBI lineage: Eukaryota > Metazoa > Chordata > Actinopteri > Pomacentridae > Amphiprion > Amphiprion ocellaris. The sequence continues at coordinate 2,399,687 of NC_072779.1, forward strand.
CGCTCGCAAACAAAGACGAGCCGAGCCACACCGCGCCGAGTAGGAGCTTGTGGAATCGCGGCTCAAAAGACCTTCATGATACTAAAAACTCTGACTTTTAGTTCAGTCTGCTGCTATCTGAATAACAGGTTTTTCTACGTCTCTTCTTCTGTCTATAAATAAACATCTTCTTCTTGAGTTTCTACTTCAGTCTTTATTTTGACAAACTGAGCTGGAAAATTAAAGACATCCAGAAATAGATTTTAGTTCTACACTCAGGGTTTCTACTTTCTGTTCTCCTGCAGCATCATGATCTTTTACTTTCTGTCACTTTATATTTTCTTCTTTTCTTTCTTGCTCCCTTCATATTTCTTTCTTTCCTTCTTTCTATGCACTCATCATTTCTTTCTTTTCTATTGTTTTTCCTTCCCTTTATCTTTTCCTTCAATCTGTCCTTTCCTTCCTTCCTTCCTTCCTTCCTCCCATCTTTCCTTCCTTCCTTCCTTCCTTCCATCTTTAACTTCCTTCCTCCCTTCTTTCCTTTCCTTCCTTCTTCCATCCATCCATCCATCCATCCGTCCTTTCCTTCCTTCCTTCCTCCCTCCCATCTTTCCTTTCTTCCTTCCTTCCATCTGTCCTTCCCTTCCTTCCTTCCATCTGTCCTTTCCTTCCATCCTTCCATCTATCCTTCCTTCCTTCCTTTTTTCCTTCCATCTATCTATCCTTCCTTCCTTCCTTCCTTCCTTTTTTCTTCCATCTATCCTTCCTTCCTTTTTTCCTTCCATCTATCTATCTATCCTTCCTTCCTTCCTTCCTTTTTTTCTTCCATCTAATCTTTCTTCCTTTTTTTCCTTCCATCTATCCTTCCTTCCCTTCCTGTTTTATTTATGGACTCTGGTTGACTGAACGTTGTGTTTTCTTCTCACAGTAAAACGGTGAAAGTAAGCGACTGTTTGTTTACTACTAGTAGTAAACAACGACTGTTTACCACTAGTAGAACGTCAGATCTCCTCCAGCATCATCAGTTTGTTTTGGTTTGACCTTGTCTCCTCCTCACCTTCGGAGCTCTTCCAGGCGTTCCACATGTCCTCCACGCTGATGAGCAGATCGGCCCGGTGGAAGCTGCTGTGTTTGGCTTTGGGGTCGTGGTACTGGAGGTCTTCCCTGAGGAACTGAGGACATCCAGACGTGTTAATGTCCATCAGTGAGGAGACAACCAGATCGTGCAGATCACGTCTGAACTTCTCACCTCGTCTGTCTCCATCGTGTCCACCGTCCCATCGGCGTCATCGTCCATCAATTTATGGATGCTGCAGATTGCCTCGAAGCTCAGGATGGAGTTCTCATCCTGACAGAGCTGCTGGTCTATCACACACAGATCTATGACAGAGAACATCTATCACACACAGCTCTATAGCAAGGAACATCCATTACACAGATCTACGGCAGGGAACATCTATCACACACAGATCTACGACAGGGACATCTATCACAAACAGATCTACAACAGGGAACATCTATCGCAAACAGATCTACAACTGAGAACATCTATCACAGACAGATCTATGATAGAACATCTATCTCACACAGATCGATGACAGAACATCTATCTCACACAGATCGATGATAGAACATCTATCACACACAGATCTAGGATAGAACATCTATCACACAGATCTAGGATAGAACATCTATCACACAGATCTACGACAAAGAACATCTATCACACACAGATCTGTAATAAAACATCTATCACAGACAGATCTATAATACATCTGTCACAGACAGATCTGACTGAGAACATCTATCACACACAGATCTATAATACAATATCTATCACACACAGATCTATGACAGAGAACATCTATCACACGCAGATCTATGATAGAACATCTATCACCCACAGATCTACTATAGAACATCTATCACCCACAGATCTATGATAGAACATCTATCACACGCAGATCTATGATAGAATATCTATCACACACAGATCTATAACAGAACATCTCTCATACACAGATCTATAACGGAACATCTATCACACACAGATCTATGATACATCTATCACACACAGATCTATGACAGAACATCTATCACACGCAGATCTATGATAGAACATCTATCACACGCAGATCTATGATAGAACATCTATCACACGCAGATCTATGATAGAACATCTGTCAGACACAGATCTATGACAGAACATCTATCACACACAGATCTATGACAGAACATCTATCACACACAGATCTATGACAGAACATCTGTCACACACAGATCTATGATAAAACATCTGTCACACACAGATCTATAACAGAACATCTCTCATACACAGATCTATAACAGAACATCTATCACACACAGATCTATGATACATCTATCACACACAGATCTATGACAGAACATCTATCACACGCAGATCTATGATAGAACATCTATCACACGCAGATCTATGATAGAACATCTATCACACGCAGATCTATGATAGAACATCTATCACACGCAGATCTATGACAGAACATCTGTCACACACAGATCTATGACAGAACATCTGTCACACACAGATCTATGACAGAACATCTGTCACACACAGATCTATAACAGAACATCTCTCATACACAGATCTATAACAGAACATCTATCACACACAGATCTATGATACATCTATCACACACAGATCTATGACAGAACATCTATCACACGCAGATCTATGATAGAACATCTATCACACGCAGATCTATGATAGAACATCTATCACACGCAGATCTATGATAGAACATCTATCACACGCAGATCTATGACAGAACATCTATCACACACAGATCTATGACAGAACATCTGTCACACACAGATCTGTTATTCTAGATATGCTCCCTGTGTTGCTGAATCACTAATCTCTCGTTAAATCTCAGGGAATAAATGTATTTATGTGTCAGCTGCTGAAGACAGGCCCAAACTGTAAATAATTCCCACACAAACGTCTGTATTTCTACAGCAGTAATTTATTCTTTTATCGTGTTTAAATCTGCTAAAATGTCAGCTATTTGACGGATACTTTGCGTGGTTTTACATCCATGATTACAGCGATATAATGATGTTGTTGTGACTAAAGTTTCTGTTTCCACCAGACGGCTCTCTGATTTATTTCTGGAGCCAGAAGCAGCTTCAGGACGATAAACATCCATCATTTCTCTGTTTGGGTCAAAGAGGAGGAAACGAAGCGCCGCAGGACAGAGAGGAGAAATAAAATGCTAAAGAAATACCGGAGAAGAACGTAAGAACAGAAGTAAACATCTGAAAAATGCAGCCGAGCAGGAGAATGAAGGAACACAAACATGAAGTACAAGTACTTCAGAATTCTACTGCAACACCTGAGAAACTAGATTTTACTACAATCTAATACTGCAGTCAGACAGACGGATGTAATTTACATAAATATTACTGCAGCTGTTTCGTGTCCCTTTGTGGTCCCTTTGTGTCCCTTTGTGGTCGCTTTGTAGTCATTTTGTGTCTCTTTGCTTTTGTTTCGTGTCTCTTTGTGGTCGTCTCGTGTCTCTTTGTGATAATTTTGTGGTCGTTTTGTGGTCATTTTGTGGTCGGTTTGTGTCTCTGTGGTCGTTTTGAGTCTCTTTGGTTGTTTTGTGTCTGCTGTCGTTTTGTGTCTCTGCTGTTGCTGTGCGTCTATTTGTGGTCATTTTGTGTCTCTGTGTTCATTTTGTGGTCATTTTGTGTGTCTTTGTGGTTGTCTTGTGTCTCTTTGTGGTCATTTTGTGTCTCTGTGTTCATTTTGTGGTCATTTTGTGTGTCTTTGTGGTTGTCTTGTGTCTCTTTGTGGTCATTTTGTGTCTTTTTATGGTCGTTTTGTGTCTCTTTTTGGTTGTTTTGTGTCTCTTTGTGTACTTTTTTGCGTCTCTTTGTGGTAGTTTTGTGTCTTTCTATGGTCGATTCATGTCCTCTAAACTAACATGGGTCCAGTTGCTGCTAATTAATTTCATTAATAGTAATTATTGTTCCAGAGTGGGACTGTCAAAGATGTGATAAATATTTAACTGAAACGACTGGTTTCTTTCTTTAACTGGTACATTGAACTTCATTTCTGTTTCTTCTCCAACAGTCAGACTGAAGCATCACCTGTGCAGGTGTGTCAGGTGTTTACATGCAGACTCAGCACTCTGTAATCCAGGTCCAGGTTCTGAGATCAGGATCTGATGTTTACATGTGAGAAACCGGATCAGAACCAGGGAAACTCAGCTGACACCTCGCCCTGTTCCAGCCCCCGTTAGCTTCGGCTAGCTGCTAGCGTCCACCATCATCCATCAGAGTGCTGACATCTAGCTGCTGCTGTCGCCATGACAACAAACACAGCCACAAGCTCATGACTACATTTGGTCATTTCAGCCTCGGAGAGTCTCTGCATGAACGCCCGGCTGGATCCGTGTGTGTGTGTGTGTGTGTGTGTGTGTGTGTGTGTGTGTGTGTGTGTGTGTGTGTGTGTGTGTGTGTGTGTGTGTGTGTGTGTGTGTGTGTGTGTGTGTGTGTGTGTGTGTGTGTGTGTGTGTGTGTGTGTGTGCAGTCATTTTGCAGTCCTTTTTTGTCTCTTTGTGGTTGTTTTGCATCTATTTCTCATCATTTTTGGCTCTTTGCAGTAATTTTGTATCTGTGGTCGTTTTGTGTCTTTTTAGTCGGTCTTTTTGTGTCTGTAGTGTTTCTGAGTTTTGGTGGTTGTTTTGAGTGTCTGCAGTAATTATCTGTCTCTTTGTGGTTGTTTTGTGTCTCTTTGTGGTTGTTTTGCGTCTCTTTGTGGTTTTTTTACGTCTCTGTGGTCATTTGTGTCTTTTTGTGGCTGTTTTATGTCTCTTTCCAGTTGTTTGTGTCTTTTTGTGGCTGTTTTGTGTCTCTTTCAAGTCATTTTATGTCTTTTTGCAGTCATTTTTTGGTTGGTTTGCATCTCTTTGTAGTTGTTCGTGTTCCTTTGAAGTAATTTTTATGTCTCATTGTGATTGTTTTGTGTCTTTCTAGTCAGTCTTTGTGTATCTCTTTGTAGTCTTTTGGGGTTTTGGTGATTGTTTTGTGTGTCTGCAGTAATTATCTGTCTCTTAGGGCTTGTTTTCAGTGTCCTGTGTTGTTTTGTACTCTTTGCAGTCATTTTATGCCTCTTTGTGGTTATGTGTCTTTGCTGTTGTTTTGTGTCTCTTTGTGGTTGTTGTGTGTCTCTCTGTGGTTGTTTTGTGTTTAATTGCCATTGTTCTGTGTCTCTTTTTTGTTGTTTTGTATCTTTTTTGTTTTGTGTCTCTTTACTGTTTACCCCAACAGAATCTTTCTGAACATCCATGATCTGCATACTCTCAGATAATTCTGCTGTTTTAATAAGAGTAGATTTAAACAAATACAGACAAAAAACTGTTGAAATTCTTCGCACAGAAAGCAGAAAAGGAAAGTTGGTTTATAACCACACTCACATGGCGACCAAACCACACGCAACTTGTCCGTCTGAAACCTGATGCTGATCTACAAATTGGAAGCGCGAACACAGACATCTCCAGCAGGTCTGCTGTTAACCCTCTGATCCCAGCTTAGGTTTCCTTTTCATGGCGACACCACAGGAGCAGACAGACGGCGAGGTAAAGAGCAGCAGCAGCCTCGGTTAAAGGTCTGAGGATTAAGACGAGCAGCTGTGAGGACAGAAATACTCAGATAATAGAATTAAAGAGGACCAAGGTCAAGTCAAAGTCGCACACCGAACATCAGCTCAGCCGGGTAACGGCTGCCAAACTACACTACCCATCATGCACCACGTACAGGGCTGATAAAAAGGAGTCACATCTCAGAAGAGTCCCCTTTTTAACACTGATTCACAGTCTATTTAATTAGACTTTTTCGATTTTTTAAAAGACTCTTTCATGTCAAAGTGAAAATACATTTTTACAAAATAATTCAGATAATTAAAAACATAAAATAAGTATCTGCATAAATGTTCACTAGCTTTAAAGTGTTCAATTCAACACAAGTGCAGCTAAGTGAATGACAGAGCAAGAAAAAGACGGTGAGGGAGGCCACCAAGACAGCTATGACTCCTCTGAAGGAGTTACAAGATTTTTTGCTACAGAGAAGTGTCAGTCAGAACAGATTATTGAAGTAACTGTGACATTAGAAAGACGTTATGGTGTCCAGATAGCATTAGCCACATGCTAAAAGATGCAACAGACGTCTTCGCCTCAGCGTAGCATCGCCAGCAAAATAAGTTCCAGCTGCACCAAGAAGTCAATTATTCTGGGATTTTTAGTGCAACAGGGAAACTTGAACTTCAGTAAAATCTTCAACATCCCTTCCAAACGGTCCTGCTAATTCACTGGAGCTGCTTCAGTTTGCTAATGTTAACTGGCTGTCACTCAGGACATCTGACCAATGACATCGTGCTGTTTGCTCTGTGCAGAATGAACGATGAAAATGCAGCTGAATCTCAGCATACGATGTACATGAATGAACGCGCAAGAATAAAACGTCATAAGCGTGCGCCGTCCATCCACGCAAAATAAACAACCGAAGCTTAAACATGAGCCCTACATTCACAGGGAAACTAGCCAAACATGACCCCTACAATCACAGGGAAACTAGCCAAACATGAACCCTACAATCACAGGGAAACTAGCCAAACATGAACCCTACAATCACAGGGAAACTAGCCAAACATGAACCCTACAATCACAGGGAAACTAGCCAAACATGAATGGAGCCCTCACCATGCTGACATTTATGTGTCTAGAGAGAAATCCCAGAAAAAGGAGAATGAGGAGAATATGGATGCGGGTGTGACTCGGAAAGAGAGGCCAATTTGGGATGCAAAGGAAGCTTGAAGTAAGTACTTGTTAGCATCTACTAGCATTTTACGTTAGCATTTACTGTTATGGGCTGTCATTTTCCAACAAAACACATTTCTTCTTTGTTTAAATCCCACATACTTGTTTTGATGCGTTTTGTCGCCACAAATCATCTATCTGGGTTTATTGATCGTCATTTCATCCTGCATTTCTATTGGTTAGTTAGTTGTCGTAGGTCCAGCAGCATCACACTGTGGATGATCATCCAGAATTTATGACACTTTTAGATTTTTTTCGCAACGGCCGTCCTTGAACCTGTCTCACAGTGACGTAGGACCACTGATTTAGAGCCAAGACCAAAGATATCACCACCATTCTGTCATGATTGCTATCTTTGGTCTGGGACGGCTGAAAATCACAGCGTGGCCTTTAGAGTTAACGAAGCTCTCCACGAACACCTCATTTGGAAGCATCACATGATCAGCATCATGTCCAACAGTTCAGACTCGTCCTGATGTTTGAGATCCTGCAGCTGTTTCTGCTACAGATCTTTAACTGTGGTTTTGTCTGATCAGATCTTCCATATCTGTAGTTTTACTCTCAGCCGTCAAACGTAGAAACAGTTTGAGTTTCTTTTTGCCACTTGGCTTCCTGTGACATCGTCAGGAAGTTGCGGTCGGCTCCCACGCTATCGCTGCTGCACAGTGCCGTGAACACATCAGCTGAACACTTTAACGTCCAAACATGAGGACGTTTCCGGCGGATTTTCAGCTGATAGGTTCTAAAAACCACAAACAGAAAACAGCAGTTTATTCCTTTCCAACAGCAGCAGCTCTTTTTATCAAAGTGCTGGAAGTCAAACGAAAGAAGAAATGTGTGAACCACAACAACTGCATGGATAAACCAACATGCCAAAGCAACAGAAACAGAAAACATTTCAGGCGACCCGTGGTTTAGTCTGAACATGTCGGGTTGTAAACAAAACACCAGAACAACAGGCAGTAATCAGATGAAGAGATCATAAAGTATACGTCCATCAGCAGCCTGCAGAAAACAACAGAAGCAGCATCTTTACAGATCTAGAAACTGAGCAGATAATAGTGACGGTGAAAAATAAATCAGGTAAAATGTTAAAAAATGTTCAGAAATGTTAATGAATCTGCAAAATAATAATATTTAAGCAGATTTCAATACAGTAAAACAGGGATTTTTTTAGTCAAATATTGTTAAAAAAATTATTCTTTGTTAAAAATCTAGTTTTGTAATGTGGACATTATGTACAGCTTTGGCCTGTTTTTGTTTGTTGTTTAGTTTTGTTTATTTTAGAGTCATCCTGTAAACTAATTAATACTTTTTCTATGATTTTACAGGATCTTATCTGTAATTTCAGACAGGCAATTTAAGACAGTAAAAATCTGTAAAATAACAACAAATTTACATTTTTTCAATCTCTAATATACATATTTTCTCTTTCAAATAGAAGAACTATCTTGAAATTAGCTATATTTTTTGCTTATTTAAATACAGTGAGAAGAGTGAGTATGGGCCTGTTCTGTAAGGTAACACGTAAATAATACTTGCTTGTGAATTTATTAGTTATTTGTAATTTAACGAAACAGAGAAACGATGCAGAATAACCCTAAATAGCTGAAAAAAAAAACTGCAATTAAAACGGTCCCTTTTACAGCACTGTAACAAAAATGTTTCATAAAAATCTGGAGGCAAAGGTGCCAAAAAATACTTACAAAAAAATAATAATAATAATAATAATAATAATGGAATACTGTAATTTTCATAAACTGCAAAAACAATTGTGAAAACAGCAAATATCTGCATGATAATTACAATTTTAGCTCATTTAAAAACTAAAGATATGTTAAAAATATGAACATATATGCAGATATTGTCATTTTATATCAAACAGCAAACACTGCCATAAAAAATGTTGTAATGTTCAACAACAACAATAAAATGCAAAAAATAATGACAAACATTATAGTGGTTTCAAATGCAGTAAAACGATGTAACTTCAGTCACAGTGTGAAAGAACAAATTACAATTTGCAAAAATGTGGGGTTTTTTTAAGTTTTGGCCTGTTTTATGTTTTTGGGTTAATGCAGAAATAAACATTTTTTGATATATATGTATATATTTTAGTTATTTGCAATTTAACAAAACAGAGAAACAATGTTAAATAATCCTAAATAGTGGAAGAAATGCAATTAAAAGTGTCATTTTTACTGCACTGTAAAAAAAAAACATTCCATGAAAATTATTTTTTAAAAAGTGTCAAAGTAAAAAAGATGTCAAAATATACTTTAAATAATGGAATACTATAACTTTCATAAACTGTAGATAGATAGATAGATAGATAGATAGATAGACAGACAGACAGACAGACAGACAGACAGACAGACAGACAGACAGACAGACAGACAGACAGACAGACAGACAGACAGACAGACAGACAGACAGACAGACAGACAGATCAAATAAGTGTAAAATAGTAATTTTTTTCTGTATTAGTGATTTTATTTGATCTCTTGATGTTTTATCTGAGTTTTAATTTCTTTGTTTTTATTCTAAAATTTCATGTTGATTTTATTGCTTAAATTATGTTTTATTTCTATGATTTTAATGTATGTTTTTAGCTTTTAAATCATCTTTATTATTTATTTTCTTTGCCATTGTAATGAATGAATTGCGCTCTATAAATAAACTGGCCTTGACTGTCTGTTCCTTCAGGGGGTTAAAGCGTCCAAACAGGGATCAGACATACATTAAAAAAAGGAAACACTACAACAGCTTAGCGAATGTCCATCATCATCCTGAGCAGCTGAAGGTAAACATAGAGCTAAAATACTAGATCTGCTGCTGCCAGGTGAACTTCTATGTTTCGACTGATGTCCTTATATGAGCAGATATTTCAGCTCTACACTCTGAGAAACATGTTCTGTGTCTTTAATGTAAACGGAAGCCGGGACATGCAGAGCTGCTGGATTTCTCCGTGAACGAGTAAAGAGATCAAGGCGACATTAAAGAACAGAGCTCATGTGTTTACTGTCCTGGAAACCACAATCATGAAAGGAAGGCGTTCGAACCCAGCAGGAAACGTTCCCACAACGTTAGCTAACATTATCTGCAAACAGCTCTAATCCAGTTCTAAAGTTTTAATCAAATGTTCACAGAACGTTTTGAGAATATTTATCATTTCAACTAATGTTCCTGTGAGGGTAACAGGGAACTAAGACACAACGTTTAGAGAATGTTTGGAGGAAGCTGTCAGATTATGTTCTATGAGAACAACAAAAGAACGTTCTCAGTGACATTCTAAAGATGGTGTACAGACGTTATTAAGGCCTTTCATTAAATGTTCCCACAATGTTCTCCACATGGTTTTAAGAACATGCAGAGTCCAACAACGTCATCATCACGTTATCCTGATTTTAAGAAAAACCTTTTAAAATAAAAAGAAAATGTTGCTGCTAAACATTAATAGAACTCTGCAGAACAATCAGCATCAACACAAGACACACAAATACCCAATGAGACACAAAGAGACACAAAAGAGACACAAAATGACCACATAGATACAAAGAGACACAAAATCACCACAGAGATATAAAATGACCACAAATAGACACAAAATGACCATACAGAGACAGAAAATGACCACAAAGAGACAGAAAATGATCACAGAGACACATAAAGAGACACAAAATGGCCACAGAGACACAAAAAGAGACACAAAATGGCCACAAAGAGACACAAAATAACCATACAGAGACACAAAATGATCAGAGACACAAAAATAGACACAAAATAACCACAAAAGACATAAAATTACCATAAAGAGAGACAAAATGACCATAAAGAGACAGTAAACAACAAAAAGACACACAATTACCTCACTGAGACACTGAACAACCACTAAGACACACATAATGATGTCTCTAAACACAGAGAAGTCGGGACTGATGGGACTTTTCTACCTGAGGCTGCGTTGCCATGGGAAACCAAGTGATGGTGTCGGTCCAGGTGGGCGTGGCCACTCCTGTCCAATCCACCGTGAGCCCCAACACACACACTCAACACACACAGCAGCCACACACACTCCATGTCTGCAGGGAGAGAACAGAAGGTTAGTCTTTCAAACGTCCACAGAACACTTCATTATTATTATTATTATTATTATTATTATTATTATTATTATTATTATTATTATATTTATTATTTTTATCACACATTAGGAACACCTGCACACCTGCTCATTAATGCAACTTGCCAGGCAGCCAATCAGCTGGCAGAACTGCTCAGGTATCAAATCCCGACAGTATATTTAATTCTCTCTTTTTTTGTTTTTGAATATTTACATCCTCTGTACAGACCAGTCTTGGATTAAAAAGGACCAATATGATGCTACATTTAATTTGGGTGAAAATCTCTGTTATTTAATTTTTGTTGTCGGGCAGTTTTGTAAAACACAAAGGACCCCAATACCTCTGCACAGTCATAAAATAAGAACACTTCATTCAGAATGTTGCTGCTTTTAGACCAAACTTTATTTAACCCTCCTGTTGTCCTCACCAAAAAATACTGCATCCTTGTCTGAAAAAAAATCCAAAAATTCAGCAAAAAATTCCCCAAATTTCTGAAAATTTGCAAAATCTTCAGGAAGCAAAATTCCAATAATTCCTTAAAAGTTTCCCTTAAAAGTTTTATTTTTAAAAAAAAAATCCCCCAAATTTGGCAAGAAAACTCGTGTAAATATTTTCAAAAAAATGAGTAAAAATCTTCCAAAAACATCCTAAATATATCTAAAGTGATTCCATATATATCAGTAAAACTTCTAATATTCTAACCCGCAGGACAACACGAGGGTTATTTAAGATGTGCATTTTGTTGGACCTCTTTTTTGTAAAATTCCTGTCATTTGCACAAACATCTAGTTTTTAATCAAATAATACCAGACTCCATTCAAAATGTTGGCTAAATTTTAGACTAAATTTTAATAAAGCAAAATTGTCTGTTTTTTCTGTCTGGGCTCATTTTGAAAACAAATCCGTGTAGTCTTTGTTCAAACAGTACCAGACTTCACACTAATTTTTAACTATTTTAAATTCTCAATTGTTTGTCATCAAACAGGAACAAAGTTTATTCAAAGTTCTGACAATTTTGTATTTCCTGAAGGTGAAAATCTCAACTTCCTGCTGTCTGCACAGACATGAAGTCTTTATAACCAGACTTCATTGAAAGTTTTGCCAGTTTTAGACTTTCCAGTTCTTGTCTTGAGTCCAGTAGTTTCCTCTCATGTCCTGAACATAAACCAGTTAAGTAGTGTTAAAATTAAAGCCTGCTCACCGTCTGCATCACTTCATGGCTAAAGTTTATCATCTTCTAATGATATCTGCAGGTAAAACGGCGTTTAAAGACGATTATTGATCATTTTCAGAGCAACAATCACTGAGTTTGATCCACCAACTGGCGCTGATCTGCAGCAGAGTCGCGGGGACGCGCACCAGAAATTAATGAACGAGCTTCAGACTAATTAGCCGCACGTGACGCCAATCACAAACTTATCGATACGCAGCTTCATCAATCAGCTCCATCTCAGTTTCCGCGGTTCCCTCAGTCTGCCTGCTTAGGTTTTAGTTCACTTTGGTTCAGTTTTTTACACTAAATCCTCTTTTCCTTCGCTCTGCTCGATGTTTATCAGCTAAACAAAGTTGAATAAAGTCTGTTTGTGTAAATAAAGTGTTGATTTTAAAGGTCAGAGGTCAGACAGGTGTTCAGTTTCCCACCGACTCGTTTCAGAGCTGAACACTTGGAAGTCATCGATCTCTTACCTCTGCGGCGGCGCCTCCTCTAATCCATCGATCCGAACCGATCAGCGCTGATCGATGCTCCTCAAACTGATCGAAGGAGGTGATCAGAGGAGCGGACGGGTCTCTGTTCAGTTCTGAACCCTCCGACTCCAACTCAACCAGCTGCTGCAGAACAAAAAACACCCAGACATCCGCCCGTGCTGCCTTCACGGACCTGAGAGAGGCTCCGACATCAGAGGGTTCAATTTGAAAAACAACTCTATAAAAACGTTTCTGGAGCTGCAGTAGCTTGAAACCTGCAAAATGACAATGAAATGGAAACACACAACACAGCACAAAGAGACACACAAAGCCACAAAAAGACACAAAACAATGACTACTGGAAGCAAAACAACCACAAAAGGACACAACTGAACTCAGACACAAAATAAGCACAGACACACAAGAAACCACAAAAAGA